>NC_092051.1:99890583-99900583 GCF_003086295.3 Arachis hypogaea
AAGATTGAAGAAGAAGATAAACTATTATTGATTCATTGAATTACAATAGAGCTCCCTAACCCAATGAAAGGGGTTTAGTGAATCATAGCTTTGAATTCAATTACAAAGAAAAAAAACTAGCTAAAAGTCCAAGTAAAAATTTTTTCCCTAACTTAACTTCTATCCTATTTATACACTTTCTATATTGAGCTTCAGTTGTGCTTCTTGGGCTTTGAGGCCTCTCCTTGCTTTCCTTTTGCCTTGGGTTTATGATCCATAATCTTGATGAGGTTGTTGATCCAAATCCTGTAACATTTATTGAGCCAAGTTAGTGATAATCAAATAATGACACATGACTCAATAAATTGAGATTTCAAACTCATCAATCCTTCAGGCCCAATCCCATAAACCATGATATTCAATTGGGTTTCATACCAAAGTAAGTTTAAGTTAATATTTGTGCTCAAAGACTAACTTAAATCACAATATTTTTGGCCCAGAAACCTTTTCCAAGAGTGGCGTTTAAGTTGTAGTTTTAAGCTTAAACTGCAGCTTAAACGCCAGACACTTCCAGTGAGGCCTTTGTAGAAGCACGTTTAAGCTTCAGTTAAGGTTAAACTGAATTAAAGTGAAATAGAAGCAGCCCGAGCGAACACGTTTAACCTCCAGTTTAGAAACTGAGGTTAAACGTGGAAAAGGAGGATACTGGAGCGAACACGTTAACCCATTGAGGTAAACGAGGAAACGTAAGTAGAATGATAGCCCTGGAGGTGTCGAACACGTTAACCTCCAGTTTGAGGTCAAACTGGAGGTTAAACGTGGAATGGAGAGAGCAACCTGGAGTAGAAAACTGTCGAACACGTTTAAGCTCCAGTTTGAGGTCAACTGGAGCTTAAACGTGGAATGGCTCCCTGGTACTCTTCTGGTTCTGGCGTTTAACCTCCAGTTTGAGGTCAAACTGGAGGTTTAAGTATCCTGGATGGATCATGTATCGATACACGTTTAAGCTCAGTTTAAGGTTAAACATGAAAAGCTTAAGCCGTAGGAAATAGGAAGAAGGTAGCCCTGGAGAGTCATGTACGAACACGTTTAAGCTTCAGTTAAGGTTAAACTGAGCTTAAACGTGGAGATGAGGGCAGCCTGGAGGTCGAACACGTTTAACCTCCAGTTTAAGGTTAAACTGGAGGTTAAACGTGGAAAAGGGTGGAGGCATACTGGAGGTCGAACACGTTTAACCTCCAGTTTGAGGTCAAACTGGAGGTTAAACGTGGAAGCTTAGAATGGTAGCCCTGGAGGTGTCGAACACGTTTAACCTCCAGTTTGAGGTCAAACTGGAGGTTAAACGTGGAAATGGAGAGAGCAACCCTGGAGGAGAAAAGCTGTCGAACACGTTAAGCTCCAGTTTGAGGTCAAACTGGAGCTTAAACGTGGAAATGGCTCCCTGGTGCTCTTCCCACTCCTGGCGTTTAACCTCCAGTTTGAGGTCAAACTGGAGGTTAAACGTGGAACTCCTCCTGGTGGCATACTCATTCTGGCGTTTAACCTCCAGTTTGAGGTCAAACTGGAGGTTAAACGTGGAATGCTTCTTTAGTGAGGCTTTTCATTCTGGCGTTTAACCTCCAGTTTGAGGTCAAACTGGAGGTTAAACTTCAATCCCAGCATTTCTTATCCTTCATGATTTTGGCGTTTAAGCTCCAGTTTAGGCTTAAACTGGAACTTAAACTCCACATGTGATATTCAAGCTTCCTTTATTGATTTTGTTGCTTCCTTGCTTAGCCTCTTCTTCCCTGAAATCATCCAAACAATTGCATCAAAATCTTGCAAAATTTCATGAGAAATCTTCCATTCATAGCATTTAAGTAATATAACTAAAACTCATGGAATTTGCATCAAAATTATATTGTTTGGATGGTTCATTGCTTTGTTCTTCATTTAACCATTTTTGGTTACTTTAAGCTCAAGAAAATGCATAAAACAACTAAAACTAACAGAAAAATGCTAGTGAAACTAGCCTATGATGCCTTGGCATCACAACACCAAACTTAATACTTGCTTGTCCCTAAGCAAGTCCTGAGTTATTTGAGAAGAAAGTATGAAACAGAAAGCAATTACATTGGCTATATTAGCAAGCATTTGAAGTTCATCAGAAGGGTTTTATGCAGAAAGTTGCAGCATCACTTTTTCATACTTATCAGGTAAGATTATCACTTTTTCTTTGCATCCATCAAACACTGCTATGGCCTCTTGTTATTTTTATGTCTTTGGCACTTTTCTCTTCTTTGTTTTTCTTTTCTTTTTCTTAGAGCTTCTTTTGCTCCTTGTTTGCTTAGTGTCATGTGTTGCACAAGCCTTTGGCATTTTCTTTTTCTTATCAGTGCACTACACATATCCACTTTAGGCATTTTAGTTCACATTTCTTCTTGAGACATTGGTGCCCAGCACCTCTTTGTGTGACTAAATGTTTTGTATTTAGGTTGCTCTTGATAATGGACTTTTGGTTGATAATCCCGGGTTAGTTAACCCAAGTTACCAAGTGTTGAAACACTCCTCAGAACCTATTCATCCAAGCATATCCTTAATACATAAACACCACAGGCATTTGTCTCAGAAGATCAAACCATTGGTGCCTAGCTTATTTTCTCAACTTTCTTGCTTTTTGGTTGCCCTTTTTCAGTGGCTTTTTCTTCTTCTTTTTCTTTCTTTTTCATGGCCAAAGACATTTATTCATCAAGATCCATAGACAGTTTTCAATTTCTACACAAAGAATGATAATTCTACACTCTAATTCCAGTGATCTGACTAAACAATCAAGCATGCATACCACCACTTAATTCTACTTGATTTGTCACTAATTTAGCCAAGTTACTTTTGTTCAAACTTTTCTTTTATTTTTGGAAACAGAACAAGCATGGCACGCACTTGTTTAAGAAGGTGAAGTTATATCCAAACATCCAGGCATTCACTTTATTCAAAGCAATTAACAAACACTCATACAAAAAAAAACAAAAGACTCATACTAAAAAAAAAAAGACTCCACATAACACTTAAATGACTTATGATGAAAACAAGTTCATAAAGACAATTCACCAATTATCATTTGATTATTAAGGAACGAGACCACCTCTTATTTATTGCTTGGTTCTTCTTAATTCTTGGGATCCTGCTTCTTCTTGCTTCCTGCCTCTTTTTGACCACTTGTGCTTCCTTTGTCTTTTCTTATGAGCTTTTTCCAGAATCCAGCCTTTTTCATCGTTTCTTCCACTCCTTTTTCAAGGATCATTGCCTTGTTTATTTCTCCTTCTTTCCTCCCTTTGAAATACTCATCATAAGCTGGGAATGCTGGGTCCATCTTGTGTAGATGTTCCCCTATGTAGTTAAGCTTAATTTGCGAACTGATGTTGTAATCAGCTTGGACTGAGTATCTTGCATTCTGTAAAGTGGTGGCTTCCTTGATTGCAAAGACATTGGCATCTTGGTGTTGGCATATGTGGCTGAAGGATTCCTGCAAGTGTAAATTCTGTTCCCTTTGCAGATCCAAGAATCTTGATTCAAAGTTCCTTTGCATATCCATCATTTTTAGATGAAAGTCCTCTTGTCTCTCCTGAGACCTCATGTATTGTTGAGACATTCCTTCCATGATTTCCTGCATTCTGCTCATATCCATGGGGTCTCTGGGAATTCGTTGTCTCCTTTCAGGAGTTGCTTGCTCTTCTTGCTCTTCTTCTCTGTCTTCTCCTTCCTGTCTTTCTTGTTCTGCTTCTTGCTCGGCTTCCACTTGTTGCCCTTCTTCATTTCTTCTTCTTGTATGCCTTGGAGGAGTTGGGCCAAGAGTCATTCTGTGCGCAGTTATGGCCAATCCAGGATATAGCCAATTAGGTCTTTCATCCTCAAGTGGTACTTGGGCATCGATGCATAGTCTAATGATAGTGCTAGGGAAGTGGAGCCAGGATTCAGGGTCACTTTTCTCACTAAACTCTTGTATCTGTTCAGCAATGAGTTTATGAACTTTGATCTCCCCTCCCACCATAATGCAATGTAGCAAGATGGCTCTTTTAGGGACTATTTCTGAAGAGTTTGCAGTGGGTAGGATGGATCTCCTAACTATTGCATACCACCCTTTAGCTTCAGGTGTTAGGTCTCCCCTTCTCAAGACTCTTGGAGCCCCTCTTGTTTTTCTCACCCATTCAGCTCGGATGGCACAAAGGTCCTCAGCAATAGTTGCATAGTCAGGTTCTCCTATCATCCTTTCTTCATAACTTGCTTGGCTGAAATGTATGTTTTTCAGGCCAAGAGTTTTCATGATTGCTTTGGGACTGAAGTCAACTTCCACCCCTCTCACATAGCTTTTGTATGTGGGTTTCTTGGTTGGATCCTCCCTTACTGCATTTGCATAAAACTCTTTCACCAGGTTGATGTTGATTTTAGTGATTGGCTTAGTCAGGAGCTCCCACTTCCTCTTTTTGATCTTTTCCCAAACACCTGGGAACTCATCCTTTTCAAGGTCAAAGGGAACCTCAGCTAGTACCGTTTTAGGTCTCATCCATTCGGCTTGAATCTCATGGAAAACTGATCTGTATCTCCATGCATCGAATTCCCTGTTTTCCTCCATTGGCTGCTTGTCTTTTCTTCTTTTGTGGCTAGATGAAGCTGCCATTGGTTCTTTAGTTTTGGTAAGTGACAAGCTAAAGTTGACAAGGTGAAGCAAGAAGTGTTGTTGGAAGTGTGGTGAGGTTGTTTTCGGCAAGAGATAGTTATGCTATGATGAAGGAAAATGTGTATGGAGGAGAATTGGTGGTGTGGGACTCGTTCCCCAAGTGATTCTTTATAGTGCCCATGAGTGAAAAATGGACGGCTAGGGTGGTTTGTGAAGGGTGGCTTGATGGTAAATATATGAATTGTGGAGAAGGACGATTTGCTTTTCATTTTTTTTTGGAAGTATTCTGGGTGCATTAGGTTGTACATGTAGCTTTCTTTTCTTGCAGAACTTCCTTTTCCCATGTGTTAGTTTCAAAGATTTGTGAATTTTCTTTTTGACCAAGCACGTACCTCCCTTTGTCTTTTTCCTCCATTTTTGTCTTTTCTTTTGTACCTGCACAAACAAACAAATTTGCTATCATTTTTCGGTCCATGTGAATTATGAATAGTATTTGCACATGTAAATCAATGCTTGTCTTTATGAGCTTATAGCCGTGACTTCTACATGTATGCACACTTATTATTTGGACACCAAACTTAGTGTTTGGTCAAGTCTCCTGATGACATGAAATCCATATTGGTTGTCCTTAATGAGTGTGCATAATTCTAATAAATCATAGTCACCTTGGCTCTTTGATTCTAAACAAAGTCGCTACCCTAAGTAATTGAAACCAAAGTATTAAAACATGTGAATGGTATACTTGTCATGAATTTTGAAATCCAGAGGAACTTCTTGCTTTTCATAAACTGTGTTCAAAAAGAACACCAAACTTAATGTTTGGTTGTGCACCTTGAATGAAAGATGGAATTCAATTTGAGTAAGATTTGGGAGTGCCCTCAGGCACACCAAACTTAGAGACCAATTGTAATTTACATGCAAGGTTTAGTGCACTTAATCAATAGTTGTCCTGAGGATTCAAGTTCATGCATAAGAAACCATGCTTTATTAGATGTAAAGCAAAGCACTAAAGATTAAGGATACTAAAAACATGGGTTGCCTCCCATGAAGCGCTTCTTTAACGTCACTAGCTTGACGGTTGTCCCTTGTTAGGGTGGATTGTAGTGCTTGACGTCTTCTCCTCTCACTATGAAAACGTCCCCACTTGATTCATTCATGACCTCTAAATGTTCCATAGAAAGAACTTTCCTGATTGTGAACACTTGAGGGAGCTGGGAAGGAATGGTTTTGAGGCCAGGTGGGATTGGCAGATAATGACTTGATATCACGTTATCTCCCGGAGAAAAACCTTCAGTGGGAATTTTCTTGTTTCTCCATCCTCTTGGCAATCTCCCTATCACTCTTCCCTTTCTCTTGAGGATTTCTTCATTGACCCTTATGTCAGGAGGATCCTTCTGATCTGTTTCCACTGATTCTTGTGGCTCTAACTCTTGCAACTCTTGTTTGCCTTCCAAGGACTGTTTTAGAGTCTCAGCTGCTGGATTACTTTCCTCCAAACACAGATGGCTACTAACATCTTTAGGCTTTTCAGGTTTCGGTTCAGGCTCAGATGCAGGTTTGAAAACTTTGAAAATGAGCTGTTCATCATGTATTCTCAGAATCAGCTCTCCTTGTTCTACATCTATGAGCGCTCTAGTAGTGGCTAGAAATGGTCTGCCCAGAATGATAGGGTGTAAGTAGCTTTCCTCCATGTCCACAATGACAAAGTCTGTGGGGAAATAATAATCCCCCACTTTCACCAGCACATTTTCAACTACCCCTTCAGCTTGCTTCTGAGTTTTGTCAGCCAGTTGTATGATTACATCAGTGGATTTCACCTCATTCAGTTGTAGCCTCTTCATAAGAGTTAGAGGCATCACATTTATGCTAGCTCCTAGATCACAGAATCCTCTGTCAATTTTTGTTTCCCCTATGATGCACGGGATATGAAAACTTCCTGGGTCTGTTTTCTTAGAGAGTGTGTCCTTCTTGATGAGAGCACTGCATTCTTTGTTCATTGTTACCGTTTGTCCTCCCTTCAAAACTCTTTTCTTGCTTAACAATTCCTTTAAATACTTGATGTGTGTGGGCATTTGATAAAGAATCTCAAGAAAGGGAATATTGACATGAAGAGAGTTAAATGTCTCTAGAAACCTTGAATAGGTTTTCCTTTTTTCACCTCCTCCTAACCTCTCAGGAAATGGTGCTTTTGGTTGGTATATTTCCATCATGCCTTTTTGCAGTTCCTTGGCTTTCTCAGTTCCACCTTCCTGCTTAACTTCTTCCACACCTTCCTTCAAGATTTCTGGTTCCTGCTCTGAGGGCCTGATTCCTTCTTCTTCTGAGACTTCCTTCAATATGGTGATGGCCTTGCATTCTTCCCATCTTACTCTCTTTTGTTCCCCTTTAGGATTCTTTTCTGTGTCACTAGGGAACACTGCAGTTGATTTGGGTGCCTGTTGAGATAGCTCTCCTACTTGAGATTCCATCCTCTTGAGTTTTTCACCATGGTTTCTTAAGGTAGTTCTCACATCATCCCTGAAGCTCTTCAATTCAATTATGTCTTGACTCATGGTTGCCATCATTCCTTCTATCCGGTTTAATTGATCTTGAAATTGTTGGTTCGGATTAGGTTGGGTATGTTGATTATTTTGGCCATGATATGATGGTTGGGGGTAAGTGTTTTGTGTGGCTTGGTATGATCTTTGGTTGGAGTTTTGGTATGTGGAATTGTTATGTTGGTTGTGGTTGTAAGGTTTGTGGTTTTGTGGTTGGGTTTGTTGGTTTCCCCACCCAAAGTTTGGGTGGTTTCTCCAGCCTGGGTTGTAAGTGTTGGAATGTGGATCATATGATTGCCTTTGTTGGTTTCCCACATAGTTAGCCTCATCCCAATCACCTCCTTCAATGCTTACTTCCTCTTGATCTTGTGTGTGTATTGCAGCCACTTGCTTTGTTTCTAATTGCCTGGTAAGCTCTGCTAGTTGCTTGGCAAACACCTTGTTTTGGGCTAGAATTGTATCAACATGGTTCAGCTCCATGACTCCCTTAGTGTTGTGCCTTTCTGATGCATAGTAGTACTCATTCTCAGCCACTGTCTCGATCACTTCAATGGCTTCTTCCACAGTCTTTTTCCTGTTCAATGAACCTCCTGATGAATGGTCTACAGCCTTCCTTGATTCATAAGAGAGCCCATCATAGAAGATGTGCAATTGCACCCAATCATGGAACATGTTTGGTGGGCATTTCCTTGTCAAGTCCTTGAATCTCTCCCATGCCTCGTAGAGAGTTTCACCATTTTGTTGTCTAAAAGTCTGAACCTCAGATCGAAGCCTATTGACCTTTTGTGGAGGGTAGAAACATGCCAGAAACTTGCTTTCCACCTCATCCCATGTTGTTAGACTCCCCCTTGGGAATGATTCCAGCCACTTAGCTGCTTTGTCCCTAAGTGAAAATGGGAACAAAAGCAGTTTATAGGCATCTTCCTGGACTCCATTGGACTTCACAGTGTCACAAATTCTCAGGAATTTTGTGAGATGTTGGTTTGGGTCTTCATTAGCACTTCCTCCAAAGGAACAATGATTCTCCACTAGTGATATTAGCTGTGGCTTGAGCTCAAAATTGTTGGCCTGAATGGGTGGTTTCTGGATGCTACTACCACAATTCCCAGAGGTTGGGTTTATGTATGAACTAAGAACCCTCCTCTCAGGGATGGCATCGTTTCCATTAACTCTCTCATGGTTGTGAACTTCTCTATCCATGTTGAGATCTAAAGCTTCCTCAAAATTGTCCTCAGATTCTCCTTCAGATTCCTCTTCTCCCACTACTCTCTTCCCTCTTGCTTCCCTTCTAAGTCTATGAAGGGTCCTCTCTGGCTCGGTATATGGAGGAGTTGATGTCTCTCCTCTCCTACCTGTCATACAAGAACACAGCCCAAACACAAACAAGTGAAATACTCTTGGTTAATGGAAGAGTATGGTTAGCTCAATTGAGGAATTAATTCAAACAGTTAGTGAGTCAGTGAGTTAGTTGCATGAATTTAAAGGCATAAAGAAGGAAAGCATGTAACCAAGTGCAGAAATTAAAATTCAACAAGTATCTTGAACAGAATTAACAAAGCAAGAGAAAATTGCTCAATCTAGTTAGCTTCCAATTTGAGAATTGTCAATCGAAAACCAATCCCCGGCAACGGCGCCATAAACTTGATGCACATAAACTAGTTATGCTATGATTTAGGAAATTGCACGATCGGCAAAATTCCTTCCGGCAAGTGCACCGGTTATCGTCAAGTAAAAACTCACAATAGAGTGAGGTCGAATCCCACAAGGATTGGTTGAGTGAGCAATTCGGATTAGAAGTGTGTTCTAGTTGAGCGGAATCAAGATTGAGATGAGTATTGCGGAATGTAAAATTGGCGGGAAAAGTAAATGACAAGAAATTGAAATGGCGGAATCTTAAATTGCATGAATTAAAGAGCAGAAACTAAATTGCTGAAATTAAAAGGGAATGGGGGTGATTGCATGAATTGAGTAGCAGAATGTAAAGAGAAAGTGGAAATCAGAAATGGGGAATTCATTGGGTTATAGGAGATATTGAGATCTCCGAATCAAAACATGTTTATCTCTTCCTCAACTAATGCGTTCATTGAATTTTGCTTGGCAATCTTATATGATTGGATCCCAATCCCTTGGCTCACCAATTCTCTCTAAAAACAAACAAATTCCCAATCCCTTGGTTTAAATGTTCATAAGAAGAGATGATGCTTGATCACTGATTATACCACACAATTTCATGAACCACAATTTGGTAGGATTACATGTCACAATATCCATCCAAACCCCAATCCAATTCACTGTGAGAAAGCTTCTCTAGCATGAATCCTCCATTCCTTTCCCAAGGCTCCGAAGGATTCCAAGTATGAGTAGTTTCTTTCCCAAGACAACTACTCAATGGAATTAGATCGAGAAGCTTTCTAACAAAATTCAAGAGAAAAGATTGAAGAAGAAGATAAACTATTATTGATTCATTGAATTACAATAGAGCTCCCTAACCCAATGAAAGGGGGTTTAGTGAATCATAGCTCTGAATTCAATTACAAAGAAAAGGAAAACTAGCTAAAAGTCCAAGTAAAAATTTTTTTCCCTAACTTAACTTCTATCCTATTTATACACTTTCTATATTGAGCTTCAGTTGTGCTTCTTGGGCTTTGAGGCCTCTCCTTGCTTTCCTTTTGCCTTGGGTTTATGATCCATAATCTTGATGAGGTTGTTGATCCAAATCCTGTAACATTTATTGAGCCAAGTTAGTGATAATCAAATAATGCCACATGACTCAATAAATTGAGATTTCAAACTCATCAATCCTTCAGGCCCAATCCCATAAACCATGATA
>NC_092051.1:99910583-99923072 GCF_003086295.3 Arachis hypogaea
TTGCCTTGGGTTTATGATCCATAATCTTGATGAGGTTGTTGATCCAAATCCTGTAACATTTATTGAGCCAACTTAGTGATAATCAAATAATGACACATGACTCAATAAATTGAGATTTCAAACTCATCAATCCTTCAGGCCCAATCCCATAAACCATGATATTCAATTGGGTTTCATACCAAAGTAAGTTTAAGTTAATCTTTGTGCTCAAAGACTAACTTAAATCACAATATTTTTGGCCCAGGAACCTTTTCCAAGAGTGGCGTTTAAGTTGTAGTTTAAGCTTAAACTGCAGCTTAAACGCCAGACACTTCCAGTGAGGCCTTTTGTAGAAGCACGTTTAAGCTTCAGTTTAAGGTTAAACTGAAGCTTAAACGTGGAAATAGGAAGGGCAGCCCTGGAGGTCGAACACGTTTAACCTCCAGTTTGAGGTCAAACTGGAGGTTAAACGTGGAAAAGGGTGGAGGCATACTGGAGGTCGAACACGTTTAACCTCCAGTTTGAGGTCAAACTGGAGGTTAAACGTGGAAGCTTAGAATGATAGCCCTGGAGGTGTCGAACACGTTTAACCTCCAGTTTGAGGTCAAACTGGAGGTTAAACGTGGAAATGGAGAGAGCAACCCTGGAGTAGAAAAGCTGTCGAACACGTTTAAGCTCCAGTTTGAGGTCAAACTGGAGCTTAAACGTGGAATGGCTCCCTGGTACTCTTCCTGGTTCTGGCGTTTAACCTCCAGTTTGAGGTCAAACTGGAGGTTAAACGTGGAACTCCTCCCTGGGTGGCATACTCATTCTGGCGTTTAACCTCCAGTTTGAGGTCAAACTGGAGGTTAAACTTCAATTCCAGCATTTCTTATCCTTCATGATTTTTGGCGTTTAAGCTCTAGTTTAGGCTTAAACTGGAACTTAAACTCCACATGTGATATTCAAGCTTCCTTTATTGATTTTGTTGCTTCCTTGCCTAGCCTCTTCTTCCCTGAAATCATCCAAACAATTGCATCAAAGTCTTGCAAAATTTCATGAGAAATCTTCCATTCATAGCATTTAAGTATTATAACTAAAACTCATGGAATATGCATCAAAATCATGTTGTTTGGATGGTTCATTGCTTTGTTCTTCATTTAACCATTTTTGGTTACTTTAAGCTCAAGAAAATGCATAAAACAACTAAAACTAACAGAAAAATGCTAGTGAAACTAGCCTATGATGCCTTGGCATCACAACACCAAACTTAATACTTGCTTGTCCCTAAGCAAGTCCTGAGTTATTTGAGAAGAAAGTATGAAACAGAAAGCAATTACATTGGCTATATTAGCAAGCATTTGAAGTTCATCAGAAGGGTTTTATGCAGAAAGTTGCAGCATCACTTTTTCATACTTATCAGGTAGGATTATCACTTTTTCATTGCATCCATCAAGCATTGCTATGGCCTCTTGTTATTCTTATGTCTTTGGCACTTTTCTCTTCTTTGTTTTTCTTTTCTTTTTCTTAGAGCTTCTTTTGCTCCTTGTTTGCTTAGTGTCATGTGTTGCACAAGCCTTTGGCATTATCTTTTTCTTATCAGTGCACTACACATATCCACTTTAGGCATTTTAGTTTACATTTCTTCTTGAGACATTGGTGCCCAGCACCTCTTTGTGTGACTAAATGTTTTGTATTTAGGTTGCTCTTGATAATGGACTTTTGGTTGATAATCCCGGGTTAGTTAACCCAAGTTACCAAGTGTTGAAACACTCCTCAGAACCTATTCATCCAAGCATATCCTTAATACATAAACACCACAGGCATTTGTCTCAGAAGTTCAAACCATTGGTACCTAGCTTATTTTCTCAATTTTTTGCTTTTTGGTTGCCTTTTTCCGTGGCTTTTTTTTTTTTTTTTTTTCTTTCTTTTTCATGGCCAAAGACATTTATTCATCAAGATCCATAGACAATTTTCACTTTCTACATAAAAATGATAATTCACACTCTAATTTTAGTGATCTGACTAAACAATCAAGCATGCATACCACCACTTAATTCTACTTGATTTGTCACTAATTTAGCCAAGTTACTTTTGTTCAAACTTTTCTTTTATTTTTTGGAAACAGAACAAGCATGGCACGCACTTGTTTAAGAAGGTGAAGTTATATCCAAATATCTAGGCATTCACTTTATTCAAAGCAATTAACAAACACACATACTAAAAAAAAATGACTCATAAAAAAAAAAACTCCACATAACACTTAAATGACTTATGATGAAAACACGTTCATAAAGACAATTCACCAATTATCATTTGATTATTAAGGAACGAGACCACCTCTTATTTATTGCTTGGTTCTTCTTAATTCTTGGGATCCTGCTTCTTCTTGCTTCCTGCCTCTTTTTGACCACTTGTGCTTCCTTTGTCTTTTCTTATGAGCTTTTTCCAGAATCCAGCCTTTTTCATCGTTTCTTCCACTCCTTTTTCAAGGATCATTGCCTTGTTTATTTCTCCTTCTTTCCTCCCTTTGAAATACTCATCATAAGCTGGGAATGCTGGGTCCATCTTGTGTAGATGTTCCCCTATGTAGTTGAGCTTGATTTGCGAACTGATGTTGTAATCAGCTTGGACTGAGTATCTTGCATTCTGTAAAGTGGTGGCTTCCTTGATTGCCAAGACATTGGCATCTTGGTGTTGGCATATGTGGCTGAAGGATTCCTGTAAGTGTAAATTTTGTTCCCTTTGCAGATCGAAGAATCTTGATTCAAAGTTCCTTTGCATATCCATCATTTTTAGATGAAAGTCCTCTTGTCTCTCCTGAGACCTCATGTATTGTTGAGACATTCCTTCCATGATTTCCTGCATTCTGCTCATATCCATGGGGTCTCTGGGAATTCGTTGTCTTCTTTCAGGAGTTGCTTGCTCTTCTTGCTCTTCTTCTCTATCTTCTCCTTCCTGTCTTTCTTGTTCTGCTTCTTGCTCGGCTTCCACTTGTTGCCCTTCTTCATTTCTTCTTCTTGTATGTCTTGGAGGAGTTGGGCCAAGAGTCATTCTGTGTGCAGTTATGGCCAGTCCAGGATATAGCCAATTAGGTCTTTCATCCTCAAGTGGTACTTGGGCATCGATGCATAGTCTAATGATAGTGCTAGGGAAGTGAAGCCAGGATTCAGGGTCACTTTTCTCACTAAACTCTTGTATCTGTTCAGCAATGAGTTTATGAACTTTGATCTCCCCTCCAACCATAATGCAATGTAGCAAGATGGCTCTTTTAGGGACTATTTCTGAAGAATTTGCAGTGGGTAGGATGGATCTCCTAACTATTGCATACCACCCTTTAGCTTCAGGTGTTAGGTCTCCCCTTCTCAAGACTCTTGGAGCCCCTCTTGTTTTTCTCACCCATTCAGCTCTGATGGCACAAAGGTCTTCAGCAATAGTTGTATAGTCAGGTTCTCCTATCATCCTTTCTTCATAACTTGCTTGGCTGAAATGTATGTTTTTCAGGCCAAGAGTTTTCATGATTGCTTTGGGACTGAAGTCAACTTCCACCCCTCTCACATAGCTTTTGTATGTGGGGTTCTTGGTTTGATCCTCCCTTACTGCATTTGCATAAAACTCTTTCACCAAGTTGATGTTGATTCTAGTGATTGGCTTAGTTAGGAGCTCCCACTTCCTCTTTTTGATCTTTTCCCAAACACCTGGGAACTCATCCTTTTCAAGGTCAAAGGGAACCTCAGCTAGTACCGTTTTAGGTCTCATCCATTCGGCTTGAATCTCATGGAACACTGATCTGTATCTCCATGCATCGAATTCCCTGTTTTCCTCCATTGGCTGCTTGTCTTTTCTTCTTTTGTGGCTAGATGAAGCTGCCATTGATTCTTTGGTTTTGGTAAGTGACAAGCTAAAGTTGACAAGGTAAAGCAAGAAGTGTTGTTGGAAGTGTGGTGAGGTTGTTTTCGGCAAGAGATAGTTATGCTATTATGAAGGGAAATGTGTATGGAGAAGAATTGGTGGTGTGGGACTCGTTCCCCAAGTGGTTCTTTATAGTGCCCATGAGTGAAAAATGGACGGCTAGGGTGGTTTGTGAAGGGTGGCTTGATGGTAAATATATGAATTGTGGATAAGGACGATTTGCTTTTCATTTTCTTGGAAGTATTCTGGATGCATTAGGTTGTACATGTAGCTTTCTTTTCTTGCAGAACTTCCTTTTCCCATGTGTTAGTTTCAAAGATTTGTGAATTTTCTTTTTGACCAAGCACGTACCTCCCTTTGTCTTTTTCCTCCATTTTTGTCTTTTCTTTTGTACCTGCACAAACAAACAAATTTGCTATCATTTTTCGGTCCATGTGAATTATGAATAGTATTTGCACATGTAAATCAATGCTTGTCTTTAGGAGCTTATA
The DNA here is from genome assembly GCF_003086295.3 of Arachis hypogaea. NCBI lineage: Eukaryota > Viridiplantae > Streptophyta > Magnoliopsida > Fabales > Fabaceae > Arachis > Arachis hypogaea. The sequence goes on from NC_092051.1 coordinate 99,914,945, forward strand.
GCCGTGACTTCTACATGTATGCACACTTATTATTTAGACACCAAACTTAGTGTTTGGTTAAGTCTCCTGATGACATGAAATCCATATTGGTTGTCCTTAATGAGTGTGCATAATTCTAATAAATCATAGTCACCTTGGCTCTTTGATTCTAAACAAAGTTACTACCCTAAGTAATTGAAACCAAAGTATTAAAACATGTGAATGGTATACTTGTCATGAATTTTGAAATCCAGAGGAACTTCTTGCTTTTCATAAACTGTGTTCAAAAAGAACACCAAACTTAATGTTTGGTTGTGCACCTTGAATGAAAGATGGAATTCAATTTGAGTAAGATTTGGGAGTGCCATCAGGCACACCAAACTTAGAGACCCATTGTAATTTACATGCAAGGTTTAGTGCACTTAATCAATAGTTGTCCTGAGGATTCAAGTTCATGCATAAGAAACTATGCTTTATTAGATGTAAAGCAAAGCACTAAAGATTAAGGATACTAAAAACATGGGTTGCCTCCCATGAAGCGCTTCTTTAACGTCACTAGCTTGACGGTTGTCCCTTGTTAGGGTGGATTGTAGTGCTTGACGTCTTCTCCTCTCACTATGACAACGTCCCCACTTGATTCATTCATGATCTCTAAATGTTCCATAGAAAGAACTTTCCTGATTGTGAACACTTGAGGGAGCTGGGAAGGAATGGTTTTGAGGCCAGGTGGGATTGGCAGATAATGACTTGATATCACGTTATCTCCCTGAGAAAAACCTTCAGTGGGAATTTTCTTATTTCTCCATCCTCTTGGCAATCTCCCTATCACTCTTCCCTTTCTCTTGAGGATTTCTTCATTGACCCTTATGTCAGGAGGATCCTTCTGATCTGTTTCCTCTGATTCTTGTGGCTCTAACTCTTGCAACTCTTGGTTGCCTTCCAAGGACTGTTTTAGAGTTTCAGCTGCTGGATTCCTTTCCTCCAAACACAGATAGCTACTATCATCCTTAGGCTTTTCAGGTTCTGGTTCAGGCTCAGATGCAGGTTTGAAAACTTTGAAAATGAGCTGTTCATCATGTATTCTCAGAATTAGCTCTCCTTGTTCTACATCTATGAGCGCTCTAGTAGTGGCTAGAAATGGTCTGCCCAGAATGATAGGGTGTAAGTAGCTTTCCTCCATGTCCATAATGACAAAGTCTGTGGGAAAGTAATAATCCCCCACTTTCACCAGCACATTTTCAACTACCCCTTCAGCTTGCTTCTGAGTTTTGTCAGCCAGTTGTATGATTACATCAGTGGATCTCACCTCATTCAGTTGTAGCCTCTTCATAAGAGTTAGAGGCATCACATTTATGCTAGCTCCTAGATCACAGAATCCTCTGTCAATTTTTGTTTCCCCTATGATGCAAGGGATATGAAAACTTCCTGGGTCCGTTTTCTTAGAGAGTGTGTCCTTCTTGATGAGAGCACTGCATTCTTTGTTCATTGTTACCGTTTGTCCTCCCTTCAAAACTCTTTTCCTGCTTAACAATTCCTTTAAATACTTGATGTGTGTGGGCATTTGATGAAGAATCTCAAGAAAGGGAATATTGACATGAAGAGAGTTAAATGTCTCTAGAAACCTTGAATAGGTTTTCCTTTTTTCACCTCCTCCTATCCTCTCAGGAAATGGTGCTTTTGGTTGGTATATTTCCATCATGCCTTTTTGCAGTTCCTTGGCTTGCTCAGTTCCACCTTCCTGCTTAACTTCTTCCACACCTTCCTTCAAGATTTCTGGTTCCTGCTCTGAGGACCTGATTCCTTCTTCTTCTGAGATTTCCTTCAATATGGTGATGGCCTTGCATTCTTCCCATCTTACTCTCTTTTGTTCCCCTTTAGGATTCTTTTCTATGTCACTAGGGAACACTGCAGTTGATTTGGGTGCCTGTTGAGATAGCTCTCCTACTTGAGATTCCATCCTCTTGAGTTTTTCACCATGGTTTCTTAAGGTAGTTCTCACATCATCCCTGAAGCTCTTCAGTTCAATAATGTCTTGACTCATGGTTGCCATCATTCCTTCTATCCGGTTTAATTGATCTTGAAATTGTTGGTTCGGATTAGGTTGGGTATGTTGATTATTTTGGCCATGATATGATGGTTGGGGTAAGTGTTTTGTGTGGCTTGGTATGATCTTTGGTTGGAGTTTTGGTATGTGGAATTGTTTTGTTGGTTGTGGTTGTAAGGTTTGTGGTTTTGTGGTTGGGTTTGTTGGTTTCCCCACCCAAAGTTTGGGTGGTTTCTCCAGCCTGGGTTGTAAGTGTTGGAATGTGGATCATATGATTGCCTTTGTTGGTTTCCCACATAGTTAACCTCATCCCAATCACCTCCTTCAATGCCTACTTCCTCTTGATCTTGTGTGTGTATTGCAGCCACTTGCTTTGTTTCTATTTGCCTGGTAAGCTCTGCTAGTTGCTTGGCAAACACCTTGTTTTGGGCTAGAATTGTATCAACATGGTTCAGCTCCATGACTCCCTTAGTGTTGTGCCTTTCTGATGCATAGTAGTACTCATTCTCAGCCACTGTCTCGATCACTTCAATGGCTTCTTCCACAGTCTTTTTCCTGTTCAATGAACCTCCTGATGAATGGTCTACAGCCTTCCTTGATTCATAAGAGAGCCCATCATAGAAGATGTGCAGTTGCACCCAATCATGGAACATGTTTGGTGGGCATTTCCTTGTCAAGTCCTTGAATCTCTCCCATGCCTCGTAGAGAGTTTCACCATCTTGTTGTCTAAAAGTCTGAACCTCAGATCGAAGCCTATTGACCTTTTGTGGAGGGTAGAAACGTGCCAGAAACTTGCTTTCCACCTCATCCCATGTTGTTAGACTCCCCCTTGGGAATGATTCCAGCCACTTAGCTGCTTTGTCCCTAAGTGAAAATGGGAACAAAAGCAGTTTATAGGCATCTTCCTGGACTCCATTGGACTTCACAGTGTCACAAATTCTCAGGAATTTTGTGAGATGTTGGTTTGGGTCTTCATTAGCACTTCCTCCAAAGGAACAATGATTCTCCACTAGTGATATTAGCTGTGGCTTGAGCTCAAAATTGTTGGCTTGAATGGGTGGTTTCTGGATGCTACTACCACAATTCCCAGAGGTTGGGTTTATGTATGAACTAAGAACCCTCCTCTCAGGGATGGCATCGTTTCCATCAGCTCTCTCATGGTTGTGAACTTCTCTATCCATGTTGAGATCTAAAGCTTCCTCAAAATTGTCCTCAGATTCTCCTTCAGATTCCTCTTCTCCCACTACTCTCTTCCCTCTTGCTTCCCTTCTAAGTCTATGAAGGGTCCTTTCTGGTTCGGTATATGGAGGAGTTGATGTCTCTCCTCTCCTACCTGTCATACAAGAACACAGCTCAAACACAAACAAGTGAAATACTCTTGGTTAATGGAAGAGTATGGTTAGCTCAATTGAGGAATTAATTCAAACAGTTAGTGAGTCAGTGAGTTAGTTGCATGAATTTAAAGGCATAAAGAAGGAAAGCATGTAACCAAGTGCAGAAATTAAAATTCAACAAGTATCTTGGACAGAATTAACAAAGCAAGAGAAAATTGCTCAATCTAGTTAGCTTCCAATTTGAGAATTGTCAATCGAAAACCAATCCCCGGCAACGGCGCCATAAACTTGATGCGCATAAACTAGTTATGCTACGATTTAGGAAATTGCACGATCGGCAAAATTCCTTCCGGCAAGTGCACCGGTTATCGTCAAGTAAAAACTCACAATAGAGTGAGGTCGAATCCCACAAGGATTGGTTGAGTGAGCAATTCGGATTAGAAGTGTGTTCTAGTTGAGCGGAATCAAGATTGAGATGAGTATTGCGGAATGTAAAATGGCGGGAAAAGTAAATGACAAGAAATTGAAATGGCGGAATCTTAAATTGCATGAATTAAAGAGCAGAAACTAAATTGCTGAAATTAAAAGGGAATGGGGGTGATTGCATGAATTGAGTAGCAGAATGTAAAGAGAAAGTGGAAATCAGAATTGGGGAATTCATTGGGTTATAGGAGATATTGAGATCTCCGAATCAAAACATGTTTATCTCTTCCTCAACCAATGCGTTCATTGATTTTGCTTGGCAATCTTATATGATTGGATCCCAATTCCTTGGCTCACCAATGCTCTCTAAAAACAAACAAATTCCCAATCCCTTGGTTTAAATGTTCATAAGAAGAGATGATGCTTTATCACTGATTATACCACACAATTTCATGAACCACAATTTGGTAGGATTACATGTCACAATATCCATCCAAACCCCAATCCAATCCACTGTGAGAAAGCTTTCTAGCATGAATCCTCCATTCCTTTCCCAAGGCTCCGAAGGATTCCAAGTATGAGTAGTTTCTTTCCCAAGACAACTACTCAATGGAATTAGATCGAGAAGCTTTCTAACAAAATTCAAGAGAAAAGATTGAAGAAGAAGATAAACTATTATTGATTCATTGAATTACAATAGAGCTCCCTAACCCAATGAAGGGGGTTTAGTGAATCATAGCTCTGAATTCAATTACAAAGAAAAGGAAACTAGCTAAAAGTGAAAGTAAAAGTCCCTCTAACTTAACTTCTATCCTATTTATACACTTTCTATATTGAGCTTCAGTTGTGCTTCTTGGGCTTTGAGGCCTCTCCTTGCTTTCCTTTTGCCTTGGGTTTATGATCCATAATCTTGATGAGGTTGTTGATCCAAATCCTGTAACATTTATTGAGCCAACTTAGTGATAATCAAATAATGACACATGACTCAATAAATTGAATTTCAAACTCATCAATCCTTCAGGCCCAATCCCATAAACCATGATATTCAATTGGGTTTCATACCAAAGTAAGTTTAAGTTAATTTTGTGCTCAAAGACTAACTTAAATCACAATATTTTTGGCCCAGAACCTTTTCCAAGAGTGGCGTTTAAGTTGTAGTTTAAGCTTAAACTGCAGCTTAAACGCCAGACACTTCCAGTGAGGCCTTTTGTAGAAGCACGTTTAAGCTTCAGTTTAAGGTTAAACTGAAGCTTAAACGTGGAAATAGGAAGGGCAGCCCTGGAGGTCGAACACGTTTAACCTCCAGTTTGAGGTCAAACTGGAGGTTAAACGTGGAAAAGGGTGGAGGCATACTGGAGGTCGAACACGTTTAACCTCCAGTTTGAGGTCAAACTGGAGGTTAAACGTGGAAGCTTAGAATGATAGCCCTGGAGGTGTCGAACACGTTTAACTCCAGTTTGAGGTCAAACTGGAGGTTAAACGTGGAAATGGAGAGAGCAACCCTGGAGTAGAAAAGCTGTCGAACACGTTTAAGCTCCAGTTTGAGGTCAAACTGGAGCTTAAACGTGGAATGGCTCCCTGGTACTCTTCCTGGTTCTGGCGTTTATCCTCCAGTTTGAGGTCAAACTGGAGGTTAAACGTGGAACTCCTCCCTGGGTGGCATACTCATTCTGGCGTTTAACCTCCAGTTTGAGGTCAAACTGGAGGATAAACTTCAATTCCAGCATTTCTTATCCTTCATGATTTTTGGCGTTTAAGCTCTAGTTTAGGCTTAAACTGGAACTTAAACTCCACATGTGATATTCAAGCTTCCTTTATTGATTTTGTTGCTTCCTTGCCTAGCCTCTTCTTCCCTGAAATCATCCAAACAATTGCATCAAAGTCTTGCAAAATTTCATGAGAAATCTTCCATTCATAGCATTTAAGTATTATAACTAAAACTCATGGAATATGCATCAAAATCATGTTGTTTGGATGGTTCATTGCTTTGTTCTTCATTTAACCATTTTTGGTTACTTTAAGCTCAAGAAAATGCATAAAACAACTAAAACTAACAGAAAAATGCTAGTGAAACTAGCCTATGATGCCTTGGCATCACAAGGCAACGTGCATCTTGCTGGCATTGCGCCCAGCAAGCCTTTGGGCAACTCGAGTTTCAGCAGCACGACACCCCTCCCCCCTATAATAGGCTGCCAAGCCATTACCAAAGTGCCACGGGTAGACATCCTTTTCCGTGAGGAGACATACTAAAGAAAAGTGCTCTAGAGGTCGAATTTTGACGCCGTTTTTTGCAACAACCTCTAGAAAAATAAGATCTTTCCATCCTCCAAATTTGGTGAATTTACACCGTGTGGATTTTTTTTGACGATTTTTTTACCGCCGGAATGCCGGAAATTCAAAAAAAATGAAAAACGGAGCAAACCTGCGATTTTTGACCTGGATTTTTTTGTGCAGCCTTCACATAATATTACCAAGGTTCCCTCAAAATTTCACGAAAAATGCACGAGCCAATTCTGAGATATGAAATTTGGCTCCTCCGTTGCAACGCTCCGAGCCATCGTTGCAACGGCGGGTGCCTCGTGGGGGGCGGGGGAGCCCGGCGGCACACCACAACCACAACGTGCTTGCTAGTGTGCCTAGGGGATGGCAAGGCAACGTGCATCTTGCTGGCATTGCGCCCAGCAAGCCTTTGGGCAACTCGAGTTTCAGCAGCACGACACCCTCCCCCTATAATAGGCTGCCGAGCCATTACCAAAGTGCCACGGGTAGACGTCCTTTTCCGTGAGGAGACATACTCAAGGAAAGTGCTCTAGAGGTCGAATTTTGACGCCGTTTTTTGCAACAACCTCTAGAAAAATAAGATCTTTCCATCCCCCAAATTTGGTGAATTTACACCGTGCCGATTTTTTTGCCGATTTTTTTACCGCTGGAAAGCCGGAAATTCAAAAAAATGAAAAACGGAGCAAACGTGCGATTTTTGACCTGGATTTTTTTGTGCAGCCTTCACATAATATTACCAGGTTCCTCAAAATTTTAGAAAAAATTCACGAGCCAATTATGAGATATGAAAATTTGGCTCCTTCGTTGCAACGCTCCGAGCCATCGTTGCAACGGCGGGTGCCTCCGTGAGGGGCGGGGGAGCCCGGCGGCACACCACAACCACAACGTGCTTGCTAGTGTGCCTAGGGGATGGCAAGGCAACGTGCATCTTGCTGGCATTGCGCCCAGCAAGCCTTTGGGCAACTCGAGTTTCAGCAGCATGACACCCCTCCCCCCTATAATAGGCTGCCGAGCCATTACCAAAGTGCCACGGGTAGACGTCCTTTTCCGTGAGGAGACATACTCAAGGAAAGTGCTCTAGAGGTCAAAATTTGATGCCATTTTTTGCAACAACCTCTAGAAAAATAAGATCTTTCCATCCCCCAATTTGGTGAATTTACACCGTGCCGATTTTTTTTGCCGATTTTTTTACCGCCCGGAAAGCCGGAAATTCAAAAAAAATGAAAAACGGAGCAAACGTGCGATTTTTGACCTGGATTTTTTTGTGCAGCCTTCACATAATATTACCAAGGTTCCTCAAAATTTTAGAAAAAATGCACGAGCCAATTATGAGATATGAAATTTGGCTCTTCGTTGCAACGCTCCGAGCCATCGTTGCAACGGCGGGTGCCTCCGTGGGGGCGGGGGAGCCCGGCGGCACACCACAACCACAACGTGCTTGCTAGTGTGCCTAGGGGATGGCAAGGCAACGTGCATCTTGCTGGCATTGCGCCCAGCAAGCCTTTGGGCAACTCGAGTTTCAGCAGCATGACACCCCTCCCCCTATATAGGCTGCCGAGCCATTACCAAAGTGCCACGGGTAGACGTCCTTTTCCGTGAGGAGACATACTCAAGGAAAGTGCTCTAGAGGTCGAATTTGACGCCGTTTTTTGCAAACAACCTCTAGAAAATAAGATCTTTCCATCCCCAAATTTGGTGAATTTACACCGTGCCGATTTTTTTTGCCGATTTTTTTACCGCCCGGAAAGCTGGAAATTCAAAAAAAATGAAAACGGAGCAAACGTGCGATTTTTGACCTGGATTTTTTTGTGCAGCCTTCACATAATATTACCAAGGTTCCCTCAAAATTTTAGAAAAAATGCACGAGCCAATTATGAGATATGAAAATTTGGCTCCTTCGTTGCAACCCAGCCATCGTGCACGGCGGGTGCCTCCGTTGCAACGAAACCAGCCACGATGCCTACCAGCATCCGTTGCAACGCACCCTCCGTTGAACGCCAGCCAACGTTGCACGTCCGCATCCGTGAACCCCCAGCAACGTTGCAACGCCCTGCCCGTTGCAACGCTC
>NC_092051.1:99924072-99936572 GCF_003086295.3 Arachis hypogaea
TGAGATGTAGCAGAATGTAAGAGAAGTGGAAATCAGAATGGGGAATTCATTGGGTATAGGAGATATTGAGATCTCCAATCAAAACATGTTATCTCTCCTCAACCAATGCGTTCATTGAATTTTGCTTGGCAATCTTATATGATTGGATCCAATTCCTTGGCTCACCAATGCTCTCTAAAAACAAACAAATTCCCAATCCCTTGGTTTAAATGTTCATAAGAAGAGATGATGCTTGATCACTGATTATACCACACAATTTCATGAACCACAATTTGGTAGGATTACATGTCACAATATCCATCCAACCCCAATCCAATCCACTGTGAGAAGCTCTCTAGCATGAATCCTCCATTCCTTTCCCAAGGTCCGAAGGATTCCAAGTATGGAGTAGTTTCTTTCCAAGACAACTACTCAATGGAATTAGATCGAGAAGCTTTCTAACAAAATTCAAGAGAAAAGATTGAAGAAGAAGATAAACTATTATTGATTCATTGAATTACATAGAGCTCCCTAACCCAATGAAAGGGGGTTTAGTGAATCATAGCTCTGAATTCAATTACAAAGAAAAGGAAACTAGCTAAAAAGTGAAAGTAAAAGTCCCTCTAACTTAACTTCTATCCTATTTATACACTTTCTATATTGAGCTTCAGTTGTGCTTCTTGGGCTTTGAGGCCTCTCCTTGCTTTCCTTTTGCCTTGGGTTTATGATCCATAATCTTGATGAGGTTGTTGATCCAAATCCTGTAACATTTATTGAGCCAACTTAGTGATAATCAAATAATGACACATGACTCAATAATTGAGATTTCAAACTCATCAATCCTTCAGGCCCAATCCCATAAACCATGATATTCAATTGGGTTTCATACCAAAGTAAGTTTAGTTAATCTTTGTGCTCAAAGACTAACTTAAATCACAATATTTTTGGCCCAGGAACCTTTTCCAAGAGTGGCGTTTAAGTTGTAGTTTAAGCTTAAACTGCAGCTTAAACGCCAGACACTTCCAGTGAGGCCTTTTGTAGAAGCACGTTTAAGCTTCAGTTAAGGTTAAACTGAAGCTTAAACGTGGAAATAGGAAGGGCAGCCCTGGAGGTCGAACACGTTTAACCTCCCAGTTTGAGGTCAAACTGGAGGTTAAACGTGGAAAAGGGTGGAGGCATACTGGAGGTCGAACACGTTTAACCTCCAGTTTGAGGTCAAACTGGAGGTTAAACGTGGAAGCTTAGAATGATAGCCCTGGAGGTGTCGAACACGTTTAACCTCCAGTTTGAGGTCAAACTGGAGGTTAAACGTGGAAATGGAGAGAGCAACCCTGGAGTAGAAAAGCTGTCGAACACGTTTAAGCTCCAGTTTGAGGTCAAACTGGAGCTTAAACGTGGAATGGCTCCCTGGTACTCTTCCTGGTTCTGGCGTTTACCTCCAGTTTGAGGTCAACTGGAGGTTAAACGTGGAACTCCTCCCTGGGTGGCATACTCATTCTGGCGTTTAACCTCCAGTTTGAGGTCAAACTGGAGGTTAACTTCAATTCCAGCATTTCTTATCCTTCATGATTTTTGGCGTTTAAGCTCTAGTTTAGGCTTTAAACTGGAACTAAACTCCACATGTGATATTCAAGCTTCCTTTATTGATTTTGTTGCTTCCTTGCCTAGCCTCTTCTTCCCTGAAATCATCCAAACAATTGCATCAAAGTCTTGCAAAATTTCATGAGAAATCTTCCATTCATAGCATTTAAGTATTATAACTAAACTCATGGATATGCATCAAAATCATGTTGTTTGGATGGTTCATTGCTTTGTTCTTCATTTAACCATTTTGGTTACTTTAAGCTCAAGAAAATGCATAAAACAACTAAAACTAACAGAAAAATGCTAGTGAAACTAGCCTATGATGCCTTGGCATCACAACACCAAACTTAATACTTGCTTGTCCCTAAGCAAGTCCTGAGTTATTTGAGAAGAAAGTATGAAACAGAAAGCAATTACATTGGCTATATTAGCAAGCATTTGAAGTTCATCAGAAGGGTTTTATGCAGAAAGTTGCAGCATCACTTTTTCATACTTATCAGGTAGGATTATCACTTTTTCATTGCATCCATCAAGCATTGCTATGGCCTCTTGTTATTCTTATGTCTTTGCACTTTTCTCTTCTTTGTTTTTCTTTTCTTTTTCTTAGAGCTTCTTTTGCTCCTTGTTTGCTTAGTGTCATGTGTTGCACAAGCCTTTGGCATTATCTTTTTCTTATCAGTGCACTACACATATCCACTTTAGGCATTTTAGTTTACATTTCTTCTTGAGACATTGGTGCCCAGCACCTCTTTGTGTGACTAAATGTTTTGTATTTAGGTTGCTCTTGATAATGGACTTTTGGTTGATAATCCCGGGTTAGTTAACCCAAGTTACCAAGTGTTGAAACACTCCTCAGAACCTATTCATCCAAGCATATCCTTAATACATAAACACCACAGGCATTTGTCTCAGAAGTTCAAACCATTGGTACCTAGCTTATTTTCTCAATTTTTTTGCTTTTTGGTTGCCTTTTTCCGTGGCTTTTTTTTTTTTTTTTTTTTTTCTTTCTTTTTCATGGCCAAAGACATTTATTCATCAAGATCCATAGACAATTTTCACTTTCTACATAAAAATGATAATTCAACACTCTAATTTTAGTGATCTGACTAAACAATCAAGCATGCATACCACCACTTAATTCTACTTGATTTGTCACTAATTTAGCCAAGTTACTTTTGTTCAAACTTTTCTTTTATTTTTTGGAAACAGAACAAGCATGGCACGCACTTGTTTAAGAAGGTGAAGTTATATCCAAATATCTAGGCATTCACTTTATTCAAAGCAATTAACAAACACACATACTAAAAAAAAATGACTCATAAAAAAAAAAACTCCACATAACACTTAAATGACTTATGATGAAAACACGTTCATAAAGACAATTCACCAATTATCATTTGATTATTAAGGAACGAGACCACCTCTTATTTATTGCTTGGTTCTTCTTAATTCTTGGGATCCTGCTTCTTCTTGCTTCCTGCCTCTTTTTGACCACTTGTGCTTCCTTTGTCTTTTCTTATGAGCTTTTTCCAGAATCCAGCCTTTTTCATCGTTTCTTCCACTCCTTTTTCAAGGATCATTGCCTTGTTTATTTCTCCTTCTTTCCTCCCTTTGAAATACTCATCATAAGCTGGGAATGCTGGGTCCATCTTGTGTAGATGTTCCCCTATGTAGTTGAGCTTGATTTGCGAACTGATGTTGTAATCAGCTTGGACTGAGTATCTTGCATTCTGTAAAGTGGTGGCTTCCTTGATTGCCAAGACATTGGCATCTTGGTGTTGGCATATGTGGCTGAAGGATTCCTGTAAGTGTAAATTTTGTTCCCTTTGCAGATCGAAGAATCTTGATTCAAAGTTCCTTTGCATATCCATCATTTTTAGATGAAAGTCCTCTTGTCTCTCCTGAGACCTCATGTATTGTTGAGACATTCCTTCCATGATTTCCTGCATTCTGCTCATATCCATGGGGTCTCTGGGAATTCGTTGTCTTCTTTCAGGAGTTGCTTGCTCTTCTTGCTCTTCTTCTCTATCTTCTCCTTCCTGTCTTTCTTGTTCTGCTTCTTGCTCGGCTTCCACTTGTTGCCCTTCTTCATTTCTTCTTCTTGTATGTCTTGGAGGAGTTGGGCCAAGAGTCATTCTGTGTGCAGTTATGGCCAGTCCAGGATATAGCCAATTAGGTCTTTCATCCTCAAGTGGTACTTGGGCATCGATGCATAGTCTAATGATAGTGCTAGGGAAGTGAAGCCAGGATTCAGGGTCACTTTTCTCACTAAACTCTTGTATCTGTTCAGCAATGAGTTTATGAACTTTGATCTCCCCTCCAACCATAATGCAATGTAGCAAGATGGCTCTTTTAGGACTATTTCTGAAGAATTTGCAGTGGGTAGGATGGATCTCCTAACTATTGCATACCACCCTTTAGCTTCAGGTGTTAGGTCTCCCTTCTCAAGACTCTTGGAGCCCTCTTGTTTTTCTCACCCATTCAGCTCTGATGGCACAAAGGTCTTCAGCAATAGTTGTATAGTCAGGTTCTCCTATCATCCTTTCTTCATAACTTGCTTGGCTGAAATGTATGTTTTTCAGGCCAAGAGTTTTCATGATTGCTTTGGGACTGAAGTCAACTTCCACCCCTCTCACATAGCTTTTGTATGTGGGGTTCTTGGTTTGATCCTCCCTTACTGCATTTGCATAAAACTCTTTCACCAAGTTGATGTTGATTCTAGTGATGGCTTAGTTAGGAGCTCCCACTTCCTCTTTTTGATCTTTTCCCAAACACCTGGGAACTCATCCTTTTCAAGGTCAAAGGGAACCTCAGCTAGTACCGTTTTAGGTCTCATCCATTCGGCTTGAATCTCATGGAACACTGATCTGTATCTCCATGCATCGAATTCCCTGTTTTCCTCCATTGGCTGCTTGTCTTTTCTTCTTTTGTGGCTAGATGAAGCTGCCATTGATTCTTTGGTTTTGGTAAGTGACAAGCTAAAGTTGACAAGGTAAAGCAAGAAGTGTTGTTGGAAGTGTGGTGAGGTTGTTTTCGGCAAGAGATAGTTATGCTATTATGAAGGGAAATGTGTATGGAGAAGAATTGGTGGTGTGGGACTCGTTCCCCAAGTGGTTCTTTATAGTGCCCATGAGTGAAAAATGGACGGCTAGGGTGGTTTGTGAAGGGTGGCTTGATGGTAAATATATGAATTGTGGATAAGGACGATTTGCTTTTCATTTTCTTGGAAGTATTCTGGATGCATTAGGTTGTACATGTAGCTTTCTTTTCTTGCAGAACTTCCTTTTCCCATGTGTTAGTTTCAAAGATTTGTGAATTTTCTTTTTGACCAAGCACGTACCTCCCTTTGTCTTTTTCCTCCATTTTTGTCTTTTCTTTTGTACCTGCACAAACAAACAAATTTGCTATCATTTTTCGGTCCATGTGAATTATGAATAGTATTTGCACATGTAAATCAATGCTTGTCTTTAGGAGCTTATAGCCGTGACTTCTACATGTATGCACACTTATTATTTAGACACCAAACTTAGTGTTTGGTTAAGTCTCCTGATGACATGAAATCCATATTGGTTGTCCTTAATGAGTGTGCATAATTCTAATAAATCATAGTCACCTTGGCTCTTTGATTCTAAACAAAGTTACTACCCTAAGTAATTGAAACCAAAGTATTAAAACATGTGAATGGTATACTTGTCATGAATTTTGAAATCCAGAGGAACTTCTTGCTTTTCATAAACTGTGTTCAAAAAGAACACCAAACTTAATGTTTGGTTGTGCACCTTGAATGAAAGATGGAATTCAATTTGAGTAAGATTTGGGAGTGCCATCAGGCACACCAAACTTAGAGACCCATTGTAATTTACATGCAAGGTTTAGTGCACTTAATCAATAGTTGTCCTGAGGATTCAAGTTCATGCATAAGAAACTATGCTTTATTAGATGTAAAGCAAAGCACTAAAGATTAAGGATACTAAAAACATGGGTTGCCTCCCATGAAGCGCTTCTTTAACGTCACTAGCTTGACGGTTGTCCCTTGTTAGGGTGGATTGTAGTGCTTGACGTCTTCTCCTCTCACTATGACAACGTCCCCACTTGATTCATTCATGATCTCTAAATGTTCCATAGAAAGAACTTTCCTGATTGTGAACACTTGAGGGAGCTGGGAAGGAATGGTTTTGAGGCCAGGTGGGATTGGCAGATAATGACTTGATATCACGTTATCTCCCTGAGAAAAACCTTCAGTGGGAATTTTCTTATTTCTCCATCCTCTTGGCAATCTCCCTATCACTCTTCCCTTTCTCTTGAGGATTTCTTCATTGACCCTTATGTCAGGAGGATCCTTCTGATCTGTTTCCTCTGATTCTTGTGGCTCTAACTCTTGCAACTCTTGGTTGCCTTCCAAGGACTGTTTTAGAGTTTCAGCTGCTGGATTCCTTTCCTCCAAACACAGATAGCTACTATCATCCTTAGGCTTTTCAGGTTCTGGTTCAGGCTCAGATGCAGGTTTGAAAACTTTGAAAATGAGCTGTTCATCATGTATTCTCAGAATTAGCTCTCCTTGTTCTACATCTATGAGCGCTCTAGTAGTGGCTAGAAATGGTCTGCCCAGAATGATAGGGTGTAAGTAGCTTTCCTCCATGTCCATAATGACAAAGTCTGTGGGAAAGTAATAATCCCCACTTTCACCAGCACATTTTCAACTACCCCTTCAGCTTGCTTCTGAGTTTTGTCAGCCAGTTGTATGATTACATCAGTGGATCTCACCTCATTCAGTTGTAGCCTCTTCATAAGAGTTAGAGGCATCACATTTATGCTAGCTCCTAGATCACAGAATCCTCTGTCAATTTTGTTTCCCCTATGATGCAAGGGATATGAAAACTTCCTGGGTCCGTTTTCTTAGAGAGTGTGTCCTTCTTGATGAGAGCACTGCATTCTTTGTTCATTGTTACCGTTTGTCCTCCCTTCAAAACTCTTTTCCTGCTTAACAATTCCTTTAAATACTTGATGTGTGTGGGCATTTGATGAAGAATCTCAAGAAAGGGAATATTGACATGAAGAGAGTTAAATGTCTCTAGAAACCTTGAATAGGTTTTCCTTTTTTCACCTCCTCCTATCCTCTCAGGAAATGGTGCTTTTGGTTGGTATATTTCCATCATGCCTTTTTGCAGTTCCTTGGCTTGCTCAGTTCCACCTTCCTGCTTAACTTCTTCCACACCTTCCTTCAAGATTTCTGGTTCCTGCTCTGAGGACCTGATTCCTTCTTCTTCTGAGATTTCCTTCAATATGGTGATGGCCTTGCATTCTTCCCATCTTACTCTCTTTTGTTCCCCTTTAGGATTCTTTTCTATGTCACTAGGGAACACTGCAGTTGATTTGGGTGCCTGTTGAGATAGCTCTCCTACTTGAGATTCCATCCTCTTGAGTTTTTCACCATGGTTTCTTAAGGTAGTTCTCACATCATCCCTGAAGCTCTTCAGTTCAATAATGTCTTGACTCATGGTTGCCATCATTCCTTCTATCCGGTTTAATTGATCTTGAAATTGTTGGTTCGGATTAGGTTGGGTATGTTGATTATTTTGGCCATGATATGATGGTTGGGGGTAAGTGTTTTGTGTGGCTTGGTATGATCTTTGGTTGGAGTTTTGGTATGTGGAATTGTTTTGTTGGTTGTGGTTGTAAGGTTTGTGGTTTTGTGGTTGGGTTTGTTGGTTTCCCCACCCAAAGTTTGGGTGGTTTCTCCAGCCTGGGTTGTAAGTGTTGGAATGTGGATCATATGATTGCCTTTGTTGGTTTCCCACATAGTTAACCTCATCCCAATCACCTCCTTCAATGCCTACTTCCTCTTGATCTTGTGTGTGTATTGCAGCCACTTGCTTTGTTTCTATTTGCCTGGTAAGCTCTGCTAGTTGCTTGGCAAACACCTTGTTTTGGGCTAGAATTGTATCAACATGGTTCAGCTCCATGACTCCCTTAGTGTTGTGCCTTTCTGATGCATAGTAGTACTCATTCTCAGCCACTGTCTCGATCACTTCAATGGCTTCTTCCACAGTCTTTTTCCTGTTCAATGAACCTCCTGATGAATGGTCTACAGCCTTCCTTGATTCATAAGAGAGCCCATCATAGAAGATGTGCAGTTGCACCCAATCATGGAACATGTTTGGTGGGCATTTCCTTGTCAAGTCCTTGAATCTCTCCCATGCCTCGTAGAGAGTTTCACCATCTTGTTGTCTAAAAGTCTGAACCTCAGATCGAAGCCTATTGACCTTTTGTGGAGGGTAGAAACGTGCCAGAAACTTGCTTTCCACCTCATCCCATGTTGTTAGACTCCCCCTTGGGAATGATTCCAGCCACTTAGCTGCTTTGTCCCTAAGTGAAAATGGGAACAAAAGCAGTTTATAGGCATCTTCCTGGACTCCATTGGACTTCACAGTGTCACAAATTCTCAGGAATTTTGTGAGATGTTGGTTTGGGTCTTCATTAGCACTTCCTCCAAAGGAACAATGATTCTCCACTAGTGATATTAGCTGTGGCTTGAGCTCAAATTGTTGGCTTGAATGGGTGGTTTCTGGATGCTACTACCACAATTCCCAGAGGTTGGGTTTATGTATGAACTAAGAACCCTCCTCTCAGGGATGGCATCGTTTCCATCAGCTCTCTCATGGTTGTGAACTTCTCTATCCATGTTGAGATCTAAAGCTTCCTCAAAATTGTCCTCAGATTCTCCTTCAGATTCCTCTTCTCCCACTACTCTCTTCCCTCTTGCTTCCCTTCTAAGTCTATGAAGGGTCCTTTCTGGTTCGGTATATGGAGGAGTTGATGTCTCTCCTCTCCTACCTGTCATACAAGAACACAGCTCAAACACAAACAAGTGAAATACTCTTGGTTAATGGAAGAGTATGGTTAGCTCAATTGAGGAATTAATTCAAACAGTTAGTGAGTCAGTGAGTTAGTTGCATGAATTTAAAGGCATAAAGAAGGAAAGCATGTAACCAAGTGCAGAAATTAAAATTCAACAAGTATCTTGGACAGAATTAACAAAGCAAGAGAAAATTGCTCAATCTAGTTAGCTTCCAATTTGAGAATTGTCAATCGAAAACCAATCCCCGGCAACGGCGCCATAAACTTGATGCGCATAAACTAGTTATGCTACGATTTAGGAAATTGCACGATCGGCAAAATTCCTTCCGGCAAGTGCACCGGTTATCGTCAAGTAAAAACTCACAATAGAGTGAGGTCGAATCCCACAAGGATTGGTTGAGTGAGCAATTCGGATTAGAAGTGTGTTCTAGTTGAGCGGAATCAAGATTGAGATGAGTATTGCGGAATGTAAAAGTGGCGGGAAAAGTAAATGACAAGAAATTGAAATGGCGGAATCTTAAATTGCATGAATTAAAGAGCAGAAACTAAATTGCTGAAATTAAAAGGGAATGGGGGTGATTGCATGAATTGAGTAGCAGAATGTAAAGAGAAAGTGGAAATCAGAATTGGGGAATTCATTGGGTTATAGGAGATATGAGATCTCCGAATCAAAACATGTTTATCTCTTCCTCAACCAATGCGTTCATTGATTTTTGCTTGGCAATCTTATATGATTGGATCCCAATTCCTTGGCTCACCAATGCTCTCTAAAAACAAACAAATTCCCAATCCCTTGGTTTAAATGTTCATAAGAAGAGATGATGCTTTATCACTGATTATACCACACAATTTCATGAACCACAATTTGGTAGGATTACATGTCACAATATCCATCCAAACCCCAATCCAATCCACTGTGAGAAAGCTTTTCTAGCATGAATCCTCCATTCCTTTCCCAAGGCTCCGAAGGATTCCAAGTATGAGTAGTTTCTTTCCCAAGACAACTACTCAATGGAATTAGATCGAGAAGCTTTCTAACAAAATTCAAGAGAAAAGATTGAAGAAGAAGATAAACTATTATTGATTCATTGAATTACAATAGAGCTCCCTAACCCAATGAAAGGGGGTTTAGTGAATCATAGCTCTGAATTCAATTACAAAGAAAAGGGAAACTAGCTAAAAAGTGAAAGTAAAAGTCCCTCTAACTTAACTTCTATCCTATTTATACACTTTCTATATTGAGCTTCAGTTGTGCTTCTTGGGCTTTGAGGCCTCTCCTTGCTTTCCTTTTGCCTTGGGTTTATGATCCATAATCTTGATGAGGTTGTTGATCCAAATCCTGTAACATTTATTGAGCCAACTTAGTGATAATCAAATAATGACACATGACTCAATAAATTGATATTTCAAACTCATCAATCCTTCAGGCCCAATCCCATAAACCATGATATTCAATTGGGTTTCATACCAAAGTAAGTTTAAGTTAATCTTTGTGCTCAAAGACTAACTTAAATCACAATATTTTTGGCCCAGGAACCTTTTCCAAGAGTGGCGTTTAAGTTGTAGTTTAAGCTTAAACTGCAGCTTAAACGCCAGACACTTCCAGTGAGGCCTTTTGTAGAAGCACGTTTAAGCTTCAGTTTAAGGTTAAACTGAAGCTTAAACGTGGAAATAGGAAGGGCAGCCCTGGAGGTCGAACACGTTTAACCTCCAGTTTGAGGTCAAACTGGAGGTTAAACGTGGAAAAGGGTGGAGGCATACTGGAGGTCGAACACGTTTAACCTCCAGTTTGAGGTCAAACTGGAGGTTAAACGTGGAAGCTTAGAATGATAGCCCTGGAGGTGTCGAACACGTTTAACCTCCAGTTTGAGGTCAAACTGGAGGTTAAACGTGGAAATGGAGAGAGCAACCCTGGAGTAGAAAAGCTGTCGAACACGTTTAAGCTCCAGTTTGAGGTCAAACTGGAGCTTAAACGTGGAATGGCTCCCTGGTACTCTTCCTGGTTCTGGCGTTTATCCTCCAGTTTGAGGTCAAACTGGAGGTTAAACGTGGAACTCCTCCCTGGGTGGCATACTCATTCTGGCGTTTAACCTCCAGTTTGAGGTCAAACTGGAGGATAAACTTCAATTCCAGCATTTCTTATCCTTCATGATTTTTGGCGTTTAAGCTCTAGTTTAGGCTTAAACTGGAACTTAAACTCCACATGTGATATTCAAGCTTCCTTTATTGATTTTGTTGCTTCCTTGCCTAGCCTCTTCTTCCCTGAAATCATCCAAACAATTGCATCAAAGTCTTGCAAAATTTCATGAGAAATCTTCCATTCATAGCATTTAAGTATTATAACTAAAACTCATGGAATATGCATCAAAATCATGTTGTTTGGATGGTTCATTGCTTTGTTCTTCATTTAACCATTTTTGGTTACTTTAAGCTCAAGAAAATGCATAAAACAACTAAAACTAACAGAAAAATGCTAGTGAAACTAGCCTATGATGCCTTGGCATCACAAGGCAACGTGCATCTTGCTGGCATTGCGCCCAGCAAGCCTTTGGGCAACTCGAGTTTCAGCAGCACGACACCCCTCCCCCCTATAATAGGCTGCCAAGCCATTACCAAAGTGCCACGGGTAGACATCCTTTTCCGTGAGGAGACATACTAAAGAAAAGTGCTCTAGAGGTCGAATTTTGACGCCGTTTTTTGCAACAACCTCTAGAAAAATAAGATCTTTCCATCCTCCAAATTTGGTGAATTTACACCGTGTGGATTTTTTTTGACGATTTTTTTACCGCCCGGAATGCCGGAAATTCAAAAAAAATGAAAAACGGAGCAAACCTGCGATTTTTGACCTGGATTTTTTTGTGCAGCCTTCACATAATATTACCAAGGTTCCCTCAAAATTTCACGAAAAATGCACGAGCCAATTCTGAGATATGAAAATTTGGCTCCTCCGTTGCAACGCTCCGAGCCATCGTTGCAACGGCGGGTGCCTCCGTGGGGGGCGGGGGAGCCCGGCGGCACACCACAACCACAACGTGCTTGCTAGTGTGCCTAGGGGATGGCAAGGCAACGTGCATCTTGCTGGCATTGCGCCCAGCAAGCCTTTGGGCAACTCGAGTTTCAGCAGCACGACACCCCTCCCCCCTATAATAGGCTGCCGAGCCATTACCAAAGTGCCACGGGTAGACGTCCTTTTCCGTGAGGAGACATACTCAAGGAAAGTGCTCTAGAGGTCGAATTTTGACGCCGTTTTTTGCAACAACCTCTAGAAAAATAAGATCTTTCCATCCCCCAAATTTGGTGAATTTACACCGTGCCGATTTTTTTTGCCGATTTTTTTACCGCCTGGAAAGCCGGAAATTCAAAAAAAATGAAAAACGGAGCAAACGTGCGATTTTTGACCTGGATTTTTTTGTGCAGCCTTCACATAATATTACCAAGGTTCCCTCAAAATTTTAGAAAAAATTCACGAGCCAATTATGAGATATGAAAATTTGGCTCCTTCGTTGCAACGCTCCGAGCCATCGTTGCAACGGCGGGTGCCTCCGTGAGGGGCGGGGGAGCCCGGCGGCACACCACAACCACAACGTGCTTGCTAGTGTGCCTAGGGGATGGCAAGGCAACGTGCATCTTGCTGGCATTGCGCCCAGCAAGCCTTTGGGCAACTCGAGTTTCAGCAGCATGACACCCCTCCCCCCTATAATAGGCTGCCGAGCCATTACCAAAGTGCCACGGGTAGACGTCCTTTTCCGTGAGGAGACATACTCAAGGAAAGTGCTCTAGAGGTCAAAATTTGATGCCATTTTTTGCAACAACCTCTAGAAAAATAAGATCTTTCCATCCCCCAAATTTGGTGAATTTACACCGTGCCGATTTTTTTTGCCGATTTTTTTACCGCCCGGAAAGCCGGAAATTCAAAAAAAATGAAAAACGGAGCAAACGTGCGATTTTTGACCTGGATTTTTTTGTGCAGCCTTCACATAATATTACCAAGGTTCCCTCAAAATTTTAGAAAAAATGCACGAGCCAATTATGAGATATGAAAATTTGGCTCCTTCGTTGCAACGCTCCGAGCCATCGTT